>NC_142660.1:21223619-21226290 GCF_026168435.1 Sesamum indicum | reverse complement strand
AACCCTAAACCCTAAACCCTAAACCCTAAACCCTAAACCCTAAACCCTAAACCCTAAACCCTAAACCCTAAACCCTAAACCCTAAACCCTAAACCCTAAACCCTAAACCCTAAACCCTAAACCCTAAACCCTAAACCCTAAACCCTAAACCCTAAACCCTAAACCCTAAACCCTAAACCCTAAACCCTAAACCCTAAACCCTAAACCCTAAACCCTAAACCCTAAACCCTAAACCCTAAACCCTAAACCCTAAACCCTAAACCCTAAACCCTAAACCCTAAACCCTAAACCCTAAACCCTAAACCCTAAACCCTAAACCCTAAACCCTAAACCCTAAACCCTAAACCCTAAACCCTAAACCCTAAACCCTAAACCCTAAACCCTAAACCCTAAACCCTAAACCCTAAACCCTAAACCCTAAACCCTAAACCCTAAACCCTAAACCCTAAACCCTAAACCCTAAACCCTAAACCCTAAACCCTAAACCCTAAACCCTAAACCCTAAACCCTAAACCCTAAACCCTAAACCCTAAACCCTAAACCCTAAACCCTAAACCCTAAACCCTAAACCCTAAACCCTAAACCCTAAACCCTAAACCCTAAACCCTAAACCCTAAACCCTAAACCCTAAACCCTAAACCCTAAACCCTAAACCCTAAACCCTAAACCCTAAACCCTAAACCCTAAACCCTAAACCCTAAACCCTAAACCCTAAACCCTAAACCCTAAACCCTAAACCCTAAACCCTAAACCCCTAAACCCTAAACCCTAAACCCTAAACCCTAAACCCTAAACCCTAAACCCTAAACCCTAAACCCTAAACCCTAAACCCTAAACCCTAAACCCTAAACCCTAAACCCTAAACCCTAAACCCTAAACCCTAAACCCTAAACCCTAAACCCTAAACCCTAAACCCTAAACCCTAAACCCTAAACCCTAAACCCTAAACCCTAAACCCTAAACCCTAAACCCTAAACCCTAAACCCTAAACCCTAAACCCTAAACCCTAAACCCTAAACCCTAAACCCTAAACCCTAAACCCTAAACCCTAAACCCTAAACCCTAAACCCTAAACCCTAAACCCTAAACCCTAAACCCTAAACCCTAAACCCTAAACCCTAAACCCTAAACCCTAAACCCTAAACCCTAAACCCTAAACCCTAAACCCTAAACCCTAAACCCTAAACCCTAAACCCTAAACCCTAAACCCTAAACCCTAAACCCTAAACCCTAAACCCTAAACCCTAAACCCTAAACCCTAAACCCTAAACCCTAAACCCTAAACCCTAAACCCTAAACCCTAAACCCTAAACCCTAAACCCTAAACCCTAAACCCTAAACCCTAAACCCTAAACCCTAAACCCTAAACCCTAAACCCTAAACCCTAAACCCTAAACCCTAAACCCTAAACCCTAAACCCTAAACCCTAAACCCTAAACCCTAAACCCTAAACCCTAAACCCTAAACCCTAAACCCTAAACCCTAAACCCTAAACCCTAAACCCTAAACCCTAAACCCTAAACCCTAAACCCTAAACCCTAAACCCTAAACCCTAAACCCTAAACCCTAAACCCTAAACCCTAAACCCTAAACCCTAAACCCTAAACCCTAAACCCTAAACCCTAAACCCTAAACCCTAAACCCTAAACCCTAAACCCTAAACCCTAAACCCTAAACCCTAAACCCTAAACCCTAAACCCTAAACCCTAAACCCTAAACCCTAAACCCTAAACCCTAAACCCTAAACCCTAAACCCTAAACCCTAAACCCTAAACCCTAAACCCTAAACCCTAAACCCTAAACCCTAAACCCTAAACCCTAAACCCTAAACCCTAAACCCTAAACCCTAAACCCTAAACCCTAAACCCTAAACCCTAAACCCTAAACCCTAAACCCTAAACCCTAAACCCTAAACCCTAAACCCTAAACCCTAAACCCTAAACCCTAAACCCTAAACCCTAAACCCTAAACCCTAAACCCTAAACCCTAAACCCTAAACCCTAAACCCTAAACCCTAAACCCTAAACCCTAAACCCTAAACCCTAAACCCTAAACCCTAAACCCTAAACCCTAAACCCTAAACCCTAAACCCTAAACCCTAAACCCTAAACCCTAAACCCTAAACCCTAAACCCTAAACCCTAAACCCTAAACCCTAAACCCTAAACCCTAAACCCTAAACCCTAAACCCTAAACCCTAAACCCTAAACCCTAAACCCTAAACCCTAAACCCTAAACCCTAAACCCTAAACCCTAAACCCTAAACCCTAAACCCTAAACCCTAAACCCTAAACCCTAAACCCTAAACCCTAAACCCTAAACCCTAAACCCTAAACCCTAAACCCTAAACCCTAAACCCTAAACCCTAAACCCTAAACCCTAAACCCTAAACCCTAAACCCTAAACCCTAAACCCTAAACCCTAAACCCTAAACCCTAAACCCTAAACCCTAAACCCTAAACCCTAAACCCTAAACCCTAAACCCTAAACCCTAAACCCTAAACCCTAAACCCTAAACCCTAAACCCTAAACCCTAAACCCTAAACCCTAAACCCTAAACCCTAAACCCTAAACCCTAAACCCTAAACCCTAAACCCTAAACCCTAAACCCTAAACCCTAAACCCTAAACCCTAAACCCTAAACCCTAAACCCTAAACCCTAAACCCTAAAC